>NC_048228.1:43812676-43851179 GCF_002007445.2 Ailuropoda melanoleuca | reverse complement strand
TTTACATCGGAATCTGGGGATGTACTGTATGGTGATTAACATAATATAAAAAAATAAAATTAAAAAAAAAAGAGAGAGAATGGTAATACAATAATAATAGAGGACTTTAACACTCCATTTATATCAATGAATGGATCATTGAGATGGAAAATCAATAAGCAAGAATATCTTTGAAAGACACCCTGGACCAGACGTATATAACAGATACATACAGAACATTCCACCCAAAACAACAGAATACACATTCAAGTGTACATGGAATGTTCCCCAGAATTGATCATGTATTAGGTGATAAAACAAGCCTCAATAAATTTAAGAAGATTGAAATCATACTACAATAGTATGAAACTAGAAATAAATAGAAAGAAAAAAATAGGAAAAAACACAAGCACATGGAAACTAAACAACATGATACTAAATAACCAGTAGGTCAATGAAGCAATCAAAGAAAGAATTTTAAAAAATACATAAAGACAAATGAAAATGAAAACACAACAGTTCAAAATCTCTGGGACNAAAAACAAAGCTGGGGGCATCACAATGCCGGATTTCGAGCTGTACTACAAAGCTGTGATCACAAAGACAGCATGGTACTGGCACAAAAACAGACACATCGACCAATGGAACAGAATAGAGAACCCAGAAATGGACCCTCGGATCTTTGGGCAACTAATCTTTGACAAAACAGGAAAAAACATCCAATGGAAAAAAAAAAGTGTCTTCAATAAATGGTGCTGGGAAAATTGGACAGCTACATGCAAAAGAATGAAACTTGACCACTCTCTCACACCATACACAAAAATAAACTCCAAATGGATGAAAGACCTCAATGTGAGACAGGAATCCATCAAAATTCTAGAGGAGAACATAGGCAACAACTTCTATGACATCGGCCAGAGCAACCTTTTTCACGACACATCGCCAAAGGCAAGAGAAATAAAAGATAAAATGAACTTATGGGACTTTATCAGGATAAAGAGCTTCTGCACAGCCAAGGAAACAGTCAAAAAAACTAAGAGACAGCCCACGGAATGGGAGAATATATTTGCAAAGGACACCACAGATAAAGGACTGGTATCCAAGATCTACAAAGAACTTCTCAAACTCAATACACGAGAAACAAATAAACAAATCATAAAATGGGCAGAAGATATGAACAGACACTTTTCCAATGAAGACATACAAATGGCTAACAGACACATGAAAAAATGTTCAAAATCATTAGCCATCAGGGAAATTCAAATCAAAACCACACAGAGATACCACCTTACGCCTGTTAGAATGGCAAAAAATTGACAAGGTAGGAAACAATTGTTGGAGAGGATGTGGAAAAAAGGGATCCCTCTTACACTGTTGTTGGGAATGCAAATTGGTACAGCCACTCTGGAAAGCAGTGTGGAGGTCCCTTAAAAAGTTAAAAATTGAGCTACCCTGTGATCCAGCCATTGCACTACTGGGTATTTACCCCAAAGATACAGACGTATTGAAGAGAAGGGCCTTATGCACCCCAATGTTCATAGCAGCATTGTCCACAATAGCTAAATCGTGGAAGGAGCCAAGATGCCCTTCAACAGATGATTGGATTAAGAAGATGTGTTCCATATATATAATGGAATATTACTCAGCCATCAAAAAGAACGATTTCTCAACATTTGCTGCAACATGGACGGGACTGGAGGAGATAATGCTAAGCGAAATAAGTCAAGCAGAGAAGGACAATTATCATAAGGTTTCACTCATTTGTGGAACATAAGAAGTAAGAAGTTTGGTAAGAAAAGAAAGGGAAGAAGAAAGGGGGATAAACAGAAGGGGGAATGAACCATGAGAGACTATGAACTCTGAGAAACAAACTGAGGGCTTCAGAGGGGAGGGGGGTGGGGGAATGGGATAGGTTGGTGATGGGTATTAAGGAGGGCATGTATTGCATGGTGCACTGGGTGTTATATGCAAAGTAATGAATCATGGAACTTTACATCAAAAACTAGGGATGTACTGTATGGTGACTAACATAATATAATAAAAAAAAATCTCTGGGACATAGTGAAAGTAATTCTAAGAGGAAAGTATATGGTGATACAGGCCTACCTCAAAAAACTCAAATAAGAAACCTAGCCTTATACCTAAAGGAACCAACTAAAAGAAGAACAAAGTCCAAGGTAAGTAAAAGAAAGGAAATATTAAAGATTATAGCAGAAATAAATGATGTAGAGACAAAAGAAGAAAAGAAAGGAAAAGAAAGGAAAAGAAAAAAGAAAAGAAAAGAAGGAAGGATACCAAGAGTTGGTTCTTTGAAAAGATCAACAAAATTGATAAACCCTTAGCCACACTCATCAAGGAAAAATTAGAAAGGTCTCAAATAAATAAAATCAGAAATGAGAGAGAAGTAAAACAGATACTACAAAAATACAAAGGATAAAGGGAATACTGTGAAAAATTATATGCCAATAAACTGGACAACCTAGAAGAAGTGGATAAGTTCCTAGAAACATACAATTTTCCAGAACTTAACCAGGAAGAAATAGAAAGTCTGAGTAGACCTATTACAAGTAATGAAATTGCTCAAAAACTATCAGATTTTCAAAGTCCAGGACCAGACAGCTTCATGGGTGAATTTTACCAGACATTTAAAGAAGAGTTAATACCTATTTCTCCTCAAACTCTTCCAAAAAGTAGAGGAGGAAAGAAAGCTTCTAAATACATTCTATGAGGCTGGCATCACCATGATACCAAAACCAGACGACACCACATAAAAAGAAAGCAATAGGCCAAAATCCCTGATGAACATAGATGCAAGATCCTGAACAAAATATTAGCAAACTGCAGACAGCAATACATTAAAAAGATCATTCACCACAATCAAGTGGAATTTCTTCCTGGGGTGCAAAGATGGTTCAATATTCACAAATCAATCAAGGTCATATTCCACATCAACAAAATGAAGGATAAGAATCATATGATCATCTCAATAAATGCAGTTAAAGCATTTGACAGGGTTCAACATCCATTCATGATAAAAACTCTGAACAAAATGTGGTCAGAAGAAATATACCTCAACATAATAAAGGCCATGTATAAAAACCCCACAGCTAACATCATACTCAATTGTGAAAAACAGAGCTTTCCCTCTAAGATCAGAAACAGGACAAAGATATTCACTCTTGCCATTTTTATTCAACATAGTACTAAAAGTCTTAGCCACAGCAATCAGATAAGAAAACGAAATAAGAGGCATCCAAAATGGTGAAAAATAATGTAAACAGTCACTATTTGCAGATGACATGATACTATACATAAAAAATACTAAAGATTCCAACAAAAAAAGTAGAAGTAATAATTCAGTAAAGTGGCAGGATACAAAATTAACACCCATAAATTGGTAGCATTTCTATACACTAGCAATGAAGTTGCAGAAAAATAGATTTAAAAAAACCATGATTTACAATAGCACCAAAAAGAAAAAAATACCTAGGAATGAATTTAACCAAAGAGGAGAAAGACCTGTACTCTGAAAACTATAAAACACTGATGAGAGACATTGAAGATGACACAAACAAATGGAAAGATCTTCCATGCTCATGGATTAGAAGAATTAATATTGTCAAAATGTCCATATTACCCATTGAATCTACAGATTCAATGGAATCCCTATCAAAACACCAACAGCATTTTTTGCAAAACCAAAACAAATAATATTAAAATTTGTATAGAACCACAAAAGACCAGAATAGCCAAAGCAATTCCAAAAAGAACAAAGCTGGAGGTCCCACAACCCCAATTTCAAAATTCACTAGCTGTAGTAGTCAAAAACAGTACGGTACTGGCACAAAAACAGACACATAGATCAACAGAACAGGATAGAGACTCCAGAAATAAACCCACATTTATATGGTCAATTAAATTAATCTATGACAAAGGAGCCAAGAGTATACAATGGGGGAAAAGATGGTCTTTTCAGTAAGTTGTGCTGGGAAAATGGACAACTATATGTACAAGAATGAAACTGGACTACTTTCTAATATCACACACGAAAATTAACTCAAAGTGGACTAAAGACCTAAATGTGAGACCTGAAACCATAATAATTCTTGTTTTAATTTATTTATTTACTTTAAAGATTTTATTTATTTATTTGACAGAGAGAGAGACAGCCAGCGAGAGAGAAACACAAGCTGGGGGAGTGGGAGAGGAAGAGGCAGGCTCCCAGCGGAGGAGCCCGATGCGGGGCTCGATCCCAGGACTCTGAGCTGAAGGCAGACGCTTAACGACTAAGCCACCCAGGCACCCCTGAAACCATAATTCTGTAACAGAACACAGGCAGTAATTTGTCTAACATTGGCCATAGCAACATTTTCTAGATATGTCTTCTGAGGCAAGGGAAACAGAAGCAAAAACAAACTATCAGGACTATACAAAAATGAAAAGCTTTTGCACAGCAAAGGAAATCATCAACAGAAGGCAATCTACCGAGTGGGAGAAAATATTTGGAAATGATGCATCTGATGAGGGGTTAATATCCAAAATTTATAAAGAACTTACACACTAAACACTAAAAAATAAACTATCAACAGTAAAAATATAAAACTAAAAAAAAATCTGTTTAAAAAATGGGCAGAGGATCTGAATAGACATTTTTCCAAAGAAGACATACAAGTGGCCAACAGAGACATGAAAAGATGCTCATCACTAATCATTAGGGAAATACAAATCAAAACCACAATGGAATATCACCTCATACCTGTTAGAATGGCTAAAATCAAGAAGACAAGAAACAACAAGTGTTGGTAAAGACATGGAGAAAAAGGAATCCTTGTGCACTGTTGGTGGGAATACAAGCTGGTACAGCCACTGTGGAAAAAAGTATGGAGGTTCCTCAAAAAATTAAAAATAGAAATATCATATGATCTAATAATTCCACTATTGGGTATTTACCCAGGGAGAATGAAAACACTAACTTGAAAAGATATATGCACCCCTATGTTTATTGAAGCATTATTTACAATAGCCAAGACATGGAAGCAAACTAAGTGTCCAACAACAGATGAATGGATAAGGAAAATATGGTATATATAACAATGAAATATTACACTGCCATAAAAAATGATGAGATCATGCCATTTGACACAACATAGATGAAACTAGAGGGTATTACGCTAAGTGAAGTAAGTCAGACTGGGAAAGACAAATACCAAATGATTTCACTCATAAATGGAATCTAAAAAAAATGAATAAATAAACAAAAAGCAAAATGAGAACTATACATACAGAGAACAAACTGACAGTTGCCAGATGGAAGGGGGTGGGAGTTTGGGCAAAATGGGTGAAAGGGAAAGGGAGATACAGGTGTATAGTTATGGAATGAGGAATAAAAATCAGAGCATGAGGAATATAGTCAGTGATATCGTAACAGTGATGGGATGGGACAGATAGTAGCTAAACTTGTGGTGAACATAGAATAATGTATAAACTTGTCAAATCACCAAGTTGTATGCCTGAAAGTAATGTAACATTGTGTGTCAACCATATCCGAATAAAATAATAATAATAAAGGAAGAGCAAGGACAGGAAGGACTGGGAGAGAAAACATAGGAAGATAAGGTTGAAGTGACTAGAACCCAGCAGGTGTCACTGATCAACATGGAAGCTAAGCTGAGAAGCTAGGAAAAGCTGGTCCAGCATTTCCTGAGCTCAGAGCTCAGGAGACATGGGACAAAAGTTGGTGGATCAGGTGGCTGACAGAAGGGAAATTCTCATTTGAAACCAATGGAAATGGGCTTGAAGTGCAAAAAACCCAAAGGATCCACTCTCTTTTTGAAAAATAAAGGCATGAAGTAGAGCCCAGGTCAAGCTTGGGATGGAAGTAGAATATTCCAAATCTCTAGAGGAAAAGCTTGTGGACAGGGAGAAGGAATAACTACAGGGAATTCCAGGAAGGGCTCCATTGCTGCTTTATCCTGTGTTAAACGGCCTGAATCTTGAAAGATTCTGTCCTTGAGATGTGTGTCTAAGTTTTAGTTCCTCCTGCAAAGTTTACACCCAGGGTAGTTAATACTTCATACGCAGTGCTGAGGTAGGTACGCAGCAGCTGTCCAATGCTGCTAGTCACAGGGGCTTTCTTAAGTCCAAATTTAATCAAAATCAAATAAAATTTAAAATCCAGTTCCTTGGTCACCCTAGCCACATTTCCAGCCCTCAAGAGCCCCATGAGACAACCTGTTGGGCTGCACGTATATAGAACATTTCTATCATTTCAGAATATCCTATTGGACAGCACTGCTCTAAGGAAAAAGATCAAGAGAGGCCAAAGAATCCAAAGTTATCATCGGAGAGGGAAAAATGCCTTCTGAGGATTCCTGGGAGGATTCCCAAGATAAAGGAATCCTGCAGGAAAGAAGATCCTTCCCTCCCCCCTGTGTATTTTCGAGTTGCCACAATTTGTCACAAAATCCGGCCCCCTCAGGTTCCCTCTGTGCTTTTTCCTCTCCTCCCCTTTTAATATTCTCGATTGCAAAAGGAGTGGGCAGACAAAATAAACAGAGTAAGAAACTGCATAGTCACATGCGCAGGGCTCTTTGAGGATGCGTAGAGCATCATTTTTAGTGTGCATTGTTTGCTGCAGACTCAAAGCTCTGTAAGCGTGCAGAACTTTTCATGGATCCTTAGGGATCACTAACACTACTTTAAAAAATCTTGGGATTCTCCCAATATGTGTCCCTAGTAACCATAAATCAGTCATACAGTTACACATTCCAATTTACTATCCTGGTTATAATCATTTAAACAACAGGATAACACATCGCCTCTTATTGAAAAATTGGTGGGCAGTCACCAGGATGAGGAAAACTCACATATGCAAAATGGAGGCTATTCTGTGGTTAGAGAAACAGAGACGAGAATAATTACCAGGAAAAAAAAATAATATTTTCACTGACAGTTGAGGGCAGTTAGTTTCCCAGGGAGAAGTGCTGGTGGCAAAGGGCTTTACACAGGGAGGCCTTTGTCATTTTATGGATGCTCATCTGTCAACTGTCAGCATGTTTCAAAGGGACTCGGGCCATAATGTTTTCCTCTGCACCTTTCCCATCACGGTGGCCCAAATTTCCCTGACTAACCATCCGTCTTCCTATTTGCCTAGTCTGGTCACTTACAATGAGCGGGGATGTAGTGGTGATTCTGCAGCTGCAAAGAGTAAGGAAGAGGGGCGGGTGGCTTGAGGGGAAGGGCTGGTAGGAGGGGGCTGCTCAAAGAATTCGCTTAGCATCTCTATGGAAGCACTTCTGCCCAGGGAGGAGTTTTTTTGTCTTTACCGTTGTTCCTTAGGAAAAAAGGGTTGAGCCAAGTGTGAGGTTGGTAGGACAGAAGCAGGGGATGCAACAAGGTGCAGTAAATCATAACACCCACACACCCACCCCCAAGGTTCTTAGGGTCCCACCCAAGTGACAATGTCCTTCTCTAAAGTTCTAGGACGAAATTAAGTGTAATTGTCTGAGACGTGATAATACATGAGATCAGCTATGATGACTGTGAACCGTAAGTCACAATTCTATTTGTTCTATGACAGCGTAAATATCATAAATATTTTTGGCAACTAAAATAGCAATAAACTATCCATCAGTAGGTTCAAATTCTGTCTCATCCACATGCTTGAAGGACCTTAGGCAAGCCCCTTCAGCTTTCTAAGTTTTTATTTCCTCTGTTCTGAAATAGGAATTATAAAAATATCCGTGCTATAGTTGTCCAAGGATTAAATGAGATTATGTGAGGAGAGAGCCTCTTGAACCTTTTAATGTTGTCCTGACTGTTCTCCTTAATTCATTTTTCACTATCTATCTCATTCTTGCTCAGTGTCCTTTCCATTGCTCAGGTGTTTCCCATTCCAGCCTAATCCCAAATGGTAGGTTGGGCTCACAGCCACTCACAGGCCTGGCTCTGCACCCCAGAAAGTTCCCACCCACGAGACGGGACAGACTACTAGAAAGGCCAAACATTTCCCATCTTCTTTCCTCATTTCTCCTGTGAATTGTTCCCTTAAGCCCCTTATTCATTCTGAAGGGTATTTTTCCTACTGATTTTTGAGAAACTTTTATATGCTGAGCTAATTAAAACTTCATTTGTTGGGGCGCCTGGGTGGCACAGCGGTTAAGCGTCTGCCTTCGGCTCAGGGCGTGATCCCGGTGTTATGGGATCGAGCCCACATCAGGCTCCTCTGCTATGAGCCTGCTTCTTCCTCTCCCACTCCCCCTGCTTGTGTTCCCTCTCTCGCTGGCTGTCTCTATCTCTGTTGAATAAATAAAAAAAAAATAAAAATAAATCTTTAAAAAAAAAACAAACTTCATTTGTCTTGCATGTTATTCCCCACCACCCCCCCATTTTCTCATTTAACTTACACATTAGGGAGGTTTTATTGACCCAAAAATTTTAATTCTGCACTGCATGTATCAATTTTTGCCTTTGCAATTTTTTTCTTCTGTTTTGTTTCTAAAGTCCTTTGTTATCCTAAGATCCAATATCTAATTTTTCTTTTTTTTTTTTAACATATAACATTTAACCAACTGGTATTAAATTTTGGCTTTTAATAACATGGAATATGCTGTGTGTTTTAGGAAGTCAAAAAGCTAGACACTTGCATTCCCACATCACAGACAATTAGTTTTCAGGTACAAGGCTGAAGCTTGGCCATTGGACTCTGTCTTCGAGAGTCCCTGAGTTAGTGAGGTAAAAAACAGGAACAGCTTCAAATTCACTTCAGTGGTTATCACTCTATCTTGGGCCCAGGGATGTCTGCTGTGGCATCCAGTGTTTAGGGTCAGACTCTCCAGGCCAACCAGCTTAGTCCTGTGAGCAGACATGACTGGCCTAGATAGCACCCTTGTACAAATTAGAGCCAAGCATCCCTCCAGGTGGACACAGGCCCTGGGCAGCACAGCTTGGGAAATCGATACGGTTTTGTGTGAAGACATAAGACATCTTTTTCTCTGGGTCGACGTGGCATACACAAGGACACATGGCTTGGTGAGCAGAAGATGAGTTGGATTTCTATCCCTAATTATCTCCCCAGCCAAATGCGTTTTGGCAGTAGACAACCTGTTTAACTATAATGGGAGGCCCCATTTCCCAAGACAGTTTCATGGGATTCTCATTAATTGTGTGAGCTACCTAAAATCCTTCTAATAAACTTTTTTTTTTTCAGCTTACATACACAGAGTCAGTTCCCTTGTTAGTAACCAAAAACCTGGATTGGTACAATGGTGACCTAGCTGTATGTATGTATGTATGTATTTTTATCAACTAATACATAACAAATTGTTAGTTAATAGACCTAGCAATACTTTTCTTAATATATCTATTTTTCATACTAATTTGAAATACCACCTTTAGAGTAATACTATTTTTTATACTCTAAGGAGCACTTACAGATTTTCTTCCTGCCCTGTTTATCTGTTTATTCTTGCACCAGTAAGTCCTCCTTTCTCAGCTGCTGTGTTGAAGCCCACCTACAGAGCCCACCTCTTAAGACTGGAAATACAGATAGACTCATGCATTGGAGATTGAAAACTGATGTAGTTCCTGCCTGATTGTCTCCATTTTCCTTGAGAGATAGGAAGGTAGGTCAAGGATACCTTGCAGCTTATTCCTAAGCATAAGCAGACTTTTCTGGGGACACTTTCAGGAGGGACAGAGTGTGTAGAGTCCTCTCTGAATGCAAATCCACCGAGCACAGGGATTTTACCTGTCTTAACAGTCTGGCATAAGATTTATAGTTGCTTAACACAAATAAGAGAAATAGTTCCCCATGACACTGTCTGAATTTGGTGTTTAAATAAAGCAAATTCTGAAATAGATGAGAAACATCATTAAACTCTCTGCCAATGTGCTGTCATATTAAATTTTAGCAAACTTAATGGCAGAAGAGAAGTTACAACAAAGAACACATCATGTCCCAGGTACCATATGCCTTGACTTTTTGGCTTGAATGTGAGGGAGTTGTGGTATGAAAGCCCTGTGTGTGCTCAGAGCCACAAAGTCCCCAGGGCATCACTGTATTTCCTTTTGCTGAAACAAAGTGAACATTGATTTTTCCAGGAAAAAAAAAATAAGAGAGAGAGAAAAACCAAATAGGAAATGCTACTACACATTTCCAACTACATTGATTGACCATTCCTTGAGCGTGCAAGCCCAGTCAGCCTCGTAGAGCGCTTAAGAACACAGATACCAGAGAACACTGCCTAGTTCAATCCTGGCTCAACCATAACTTAGCTCTGTGACCTTGGACAGATCCTAGCTGTGTGCCTTGGTTTTCTTGTTTGTAAAATAAGTTGGTTTTGAAGCTGAATAAAGCTCTTAGAACAATGCCTTACACATAAATGCTATATAAGTGTTACCTATTACTCTCCTGTGCAACATAGGTAGGGCAGGAGGTATTGGCAATGCTACAACCTTTGAGTCTGTGAACAGGAACAAGTTGCGCCCTAAGTTCTAAGAGCTCTATGAAGACTTCTGACAATTGATTTTCATAAATACCTTGTTCCGTGAAACACTGAGAATGGGAACCTTCCCAGGGGGCTAATATGGGGGTAGGCTCTCCCAGTCCACTTTTAAAGCACTATTGTAGGATCTGAATGGATGCCCTAGAGATTACTAGACATAAGCAGTTCTCATGTGATGAAAAATTATAAATTGAGATGACACAATTTTAGGATCACAAACTAGACATGGTCTTAATCGACAACTGGCTTGTTATCTATGAATTGCTAGAAAGAAGGGCTAAAGATCAACGCCTCCAAAATCAAAGTCATTACTGTTGGCGAGCTCACTTCAGCTTTAATCCAAACTTCCTTTGTAGCAGCTCACTTCACTTAGAAAAATGAGAAGAAATGTGTCACTCATTTTGCAGAAGTCACAAGAAGCTACCAAAAGTGCAACGGAAATGGCATGTGATGTGAGTGCTTTACTGGGGTTTTTTAATGGTCAAGGTAGAAAAATCCGTTTTGTAAATTGTCCAATTAAAATTCTCACCACCCACACTCAATGGCAGAGGATATCATCTTCGTTATTGGTTTTGTGCATTCAGGTAGATTTAAAGAATTACTTCCTGAAGAGAATCTTGGCTCTGCCTTGGATCCTCTCTACTCATCTTCACAGGGAGATGAGATGGCCTCTATCCAAGGCTGCTCAGCTTTTATTCATTCTCTCTTCAGCATAGTCGGCTTTTAAACTATGCAGCTCAGTACTTACCTTGCCACATAAAATAACTGCACTCCAAGGACTTGTTAGGAAATATATTCTCAAAATCACTACCAATCAATAGCTATTTAAGTCTCTTGAAGGCAAAAATATTAGTCCCGTTGATTTGAACTCCTAGTATTTCTCAAATCCATTCTCCTCTTCATTTTCATCAAAACACTGTAATCTCAGCCACCTCGATCTTTTGTTTCACAAGAGCCTTCTAACTCTACTCCCCATATTTATTCTTTTTTTTAAAGATTATTTATTTATTTATTTGACAGAGAGAGACAGCCAGCGAGAGAGGCAACACAAGCAGGGGGAGTGGGAGAGGAAGAAGCAGGCTCCTAGTGGAGAAGCCTGATGGGGGGCTCAATCCCAGAACGCCGGGACCACGCCCTGAGCCGAAGGCAGACCCCCAATGACTGTGCCACCCAGGCGCCCCCCCCCATATTTATTCTTATCATAACCTCTTCTGGCTCTGTCCCTGCACCCTGAGCTATTATCACACACACATCACACACACACACACACACACACACACACACACACACACACACACACACACCTGTTTCAAAGCCTTCTCACTGGCCTTAGGTTAAAATCTGAAGTACTCATCCTCTACTACGAGAGTCTTATCTCACAACACTCTTCTCCTGCCCTCTTGCCTCCAGCCACACTGACCTTCTCTATCCACTCAAGGGTACCCAAATTCCACCTCAGGGCCCTTGTGTGTGCTGTTTTCTCTGCAGATTGCTTTTGTACCCCTCTCCTCCCTTCCACTCTCACTATCCTCTCTTGCCCTCTTGATACCACAACCTCCACCCGTGCCCGGATAAATCTACTCTGTTTGTCATTAACTTTCTAGATGTTTCCCTTAGCCTACTTGTCATAGTTTATAATTATATTTCCATTTTGAGATTATTTGTTAAACATCTGTCATCTTCCTCCCCAAATAAAAACAGATGCTAACACTACTCGAAGGACTCTATTCCCTGAATTTACCATTGTGCTTTGCACAGAGTAAATATTTAATTAATGTGAAAGAAGAAAATGATTGCCACAAGGGTATGCAGTTCTCCATTCTTCTAGATATTTCAGAATTTATCCTCAGATAAAGTCAATTAATAAGAAATATACATACCTGGATCCCTAGACATTGCCTCACCACCTCCACCCACTATATAATTAACTTAAATGTGCCTTGGAATGATTTCATCAGTTTATAATGGAAGATGTTATAAGAGATAATCTTATGAAACAAGTATTTGCCATAAAGCAAATTAAGGACATTATCCACTCTATGAGGACCCATAGGGCACATGTCCCTGTGAAACAGTCATGCTTCTTTGGAGCTACTGGCTCATTTTTGTCTTGCAAACACTATAAAAAGCATAATTAATGGTATCTTATTCTTTAAACAAATTGGTGGCCCACTTTTGGCAAATGTATACAATTTAATGACGGACTTTTTATATGCTAATCTTTTTACTCGTAACACCTTACTTTCTTACACATTTTATTTTGCCTCAACTTTCTCACCTCTTGTGAGTTTATTTGTGTTACCATGTGCATCTTCATAAACCATGTGAAATCCTTTCTGGAATAAGGTAGGGCATAAATAAACAAGAAATGTATAATATATGCTTCACAGCAACACTTGTGTGCATTTCCCTGGAGGCACCAAAACAATTGTGAAAATAAGGCCAACGAGTTCTTTTCAGCTTCCTCTACAGTCACAGAAAATCACTTAGGGCTCACTGAAACTGCTCCCTAGATGGAGTCAAGTTGCTTTTTTAGTAATTCCATTCATAAATACACATTGGCTGTCTAGTAGAACACTTGAAATCTTGATAATCAAAAGCTTATTGTATGTTTGAGAAGCTTGAAAAGGAAATTGAAGTTAATACCAAGGGAGAATAGAATAGAGTTAGCTGTTTTCCTTCAAAACCAGCAGGAGGTCATCGAAAGTATAATGTAATGCACAACTTTTAACTTTATGAACCTTTTTTGCTTTTCTTCTTTTTTGTTTTGCATTTACAGTAGTAAGATTACTCTATCATACATAATTAACTTGCCATCTATAGAAGAAAAATCCAGAGTTGTACTGGGCTTTATGATTGGACAGTAGGCATATTTGGTATTGTAAATATCTTATTTGCAAACCTATCAGAAGTGAAAAAGTTAAGGACTTAGTATAATCATACCTATGCCTAGTTATTTATCTCTCCCCCAACACATATCCAACATACAATCATGAAATAGAAACAGAATCACTGTAGTAAAAAACAGCCATTTAGCAAAAAAGAGAATGGAACACAACAGTCACTGGGCCATAACAACAAGAGGTCCCTCTGGGCAAAACTCATAAAGAATTTTGTTAGCCCACCTGGCTGCCTTTCCTTCTGGTCCATGGGAAGTTCTCCTTTGATCTTTGTCCTCTGTGGTCTCTGGTTCTGCCTTTTGGGACTTTCTTTTCTTCCATTTTCCTCCATGACCACATCTGAGGTGGGCACTGGAGTTAGGCCCTTTTTCGGGGGTTTTGCAGGTTTTGTACCCTGGTTTTTGCTGGCACAGGTTTTAGAGCCCAGGGATTATTTTAGGGGCTGGACAGACTTTTTGCAGACTGAATTTACAGTTTCTCGGGTCATACAATCCCCTCGGAAACTTAGTAGGTTTCTGATCTGTTTGTATCCAATCTGTTCCATGAGTAGGTAATCCTAGCCAAAGATCTGGTCTTTTAATATACAAGTTCTTAGTCTTACTTTCCTACGTGATTACTCCTTTCTCTTTCACCTAAAATATGGCTACCTTGCAGCCATCTGAGGACAAGCTCCCCAAATTGATATGTGCCTCTGCAGTGGCTCCTGTTGTCTTGCAGAGAGCAGTTATCAGAAGGTGGTAAGAAACTGTTGGGGCAGAGTCCTATCTGTGGTTAGGGAGCCCTTGTTTTTTACCACTCCGTTCAGAATACAAATGCAGTGAGGTTTGTCATCCTGGCAGGACCCCGAGTTACTGGGCCCTTGGCAATTTGCAGGCCACAAGCCAAGAATGTTCCTTTCTACTTCTATTTGCAGATAAGCTAGCTCTGGCCTGAGTTTATCTTTCTCCTTTGGGATCATGCTGAAAGTGGCATGAAGTAGCCAGCACACACCAACATTCTGAATTTTCTCTATAGCCCCAATCAGTACATGGTTTGCTTTCCAAAGTGCTGCTGGAAATGATTTAACAAAACGTTTCCCAACATTTTATTAAACCTTTTACTACCCTACCAAATTCACTAATCCAGTGACTCACTTTGGATGTATTTACTTGCAATACTCCATGGTCAGATACCAAATTCTAAATCATTCAGGATTAGGTTTAGTTGAGAGTGACAGAAATCCCAAAGTAACCCATCTTAAATAACGTGTTAGAGTAGCTCCCCCTAATTTGTGGGAAACATATTCCAAGACCCCCAGTGGATGCCTGAAACCCCAGGTAGTACCGAACCCTGTATGCGCTGTTTCTACTATATGTATGTACCTATGACAAAATTTAATTGACAAATTAGGCACAGTAAGAGATTAACAAGATAACTAATAATAAAATAGAACTGTTGTATGACATACTCTAATAAAAGTTATGTGAATGTGGTCTTTTAGCCCTCTCAAAATATTTTATCATACTGTACTCACCATCCTCTTCTTGTGCTGACGTGAGATGACAGAATGGCTGCATGATGAGATGAAATAAGGGGAATGATGTAGGCATTGTGACGTAGCATTAGACTACCACTGACCTGATGATATGTCAGGAGGATCGTCTGCTTCTGGACCATGGCTGACCAAGGGTAACTGAAATTGCAGAGAGTGAAACTATGGATAAGGGAAGTCTAGTATACAGTTTTCTCACATGTAACACAATACCCAACCATAAGTAGTCCAGGCTAGCATAGTGCTTCTGTTCTTAAATGCTTAGCCGCCCAAATCCCTTGTTACCAACCACAGTGTTTCCCCAGGATATTTTCCTACTTTCATGGTCCAAGATAGACTCCCTGGTGTCAAATTCACAATCCAAGCAGCTGCCACTTTTAGCAAAGTTCCACAGGGGAGAAGAGGAAATGAAGAAAGGCATGCCCCATATCCAAAATCGGCACAGACCACTAGAATTTACTCCCATGGCTACACCCAGGAGCAAACGTAGTTTTTATTTTGGGTTGCCATGAACTTAGCTAAAAATCAGGGGTTCCGTTTATTATAGAAAATGATGATTATCATATGATTTCACTCATTTATGGAACATAAGAAATAGCAAGAAGATCGGTAGGAGAAGGAAGGGAGGAATGAGGGGGGGTAAACAGAAGGGGGAATGAACCATGAGAGACTATGGACTCCAGGAAACAAACTGAGGGCTTCAGAGGGGAGGGGAGTGGGGGAATGGGATAGGCCAGTGATGGTTATTAAGGAGGGCACGCATTGCATGGTGCACTGGGTGTTATACGCAAATAATGAATCATGGAACTTTACATCAAAAACTAAGGATATACTGTATGGTGACTAACATAACATAATAAAAAATTATTATAAAAAAAGAAAAGAAAATGATGAGACTGGGTTTTGGGAGGCAAGAAGAATAATCACTCACAACTGAATAGATTGGAGGGTAACAGGGATCAAACAGTGGGATGGCACCAGACTTGGAGGTTGCATTTCAAGCAGTGTCCTGTGTGCTTCGCACAAGAGCCTGGGGGATGGGCACAGGGCAGTCATAGGGCTGGACAAGCAGTTGCACATGAGATCAGGAATTAGAGAATAAAAAAGAAGCCTGGTTGGATGTGCCATCTAGTGGGGACAGGTCTCAGAGAGGTAATGGAAAGCCTGATGAGATTCATCAAATTGTTATGTAATGTGGAAATGAAAGATGCCCTTTGAAAAAGCCTATTAAGAAGCTCTCAACAGCTCAGAAAACAGTAGTGTTCCTTTTAGCAGAAAGTTGACTTTGGAAGAGAAGGGAAGATTTAGGAATACTAGAACGGAGTGGTGGATTGTTTTCTCTGAAAATAAAAAAATAGGTTAGAGGGGGAAAAAATGTGCTGACCTGGTCAACAGGTTAAACGGAACTTGAGTATAAAGATCAGACTAAACTAAAATTCCAGGCATTTAGAAGACAATATGAGAGGAAGGATGATTGTGAGTAGAGAAGAAACAAGTTTGATGAGAATCCTTGTTTTCTCAGATATACACACTTATGGCGTGGATGAGGATATATTTTTGAAAGACTTAGAAATGGATTTAATATTTTGATTTAAATTCTGTATGTGATCTCATAGGCATTTTCATGGCCTGTAGGTTTTTGAGTAATGACATATCAGATTGCTGGAAGGGTTACTTTCCTCAAAAGAAACTGATATGTTAGAGGTGACAGGGGACTAACTATACATGATAACAAGAATGAGATAGAAATCACACACCTGATAGTAGCAGCTCTAAATCAACTTCTTTAAGAAATAAGAAGAGAAACAGAAGGAGGCTGAAGAAATGGGACATAGAGCAATGGCTCCCAAACCTAACTAGAGTTAGGAGAACTTATAAAAGTTTTGATTTTAGGGCCTCCCAGATGGCCTGCCAGATCTTCCAATCTAGTACCCAGGACTCAAGAATCTGTATTTATAACTTAAACAACCACTCTCAGACTATTCCCTCTAGAACTGGCATTTGGGAACTACTGCTATAGACACTCAGTAAGAGGTATGGTAACAACTTTCCAAATCACTGTGCAGATCACAAGACTGGCACAGAGAGAAAGCCTAGCAGAGTGGGAAGCAGGACTCACCCACCATCACTTGCATGTTTCATTTTGATGAAGCAGAGCATCTGATACTTTCTGGACTTATCTTGAGACCTTGATGGGAATGTTACCTCCTTGAATACTGAATGAATGTTAAGGAAGAGATGAGGACAATGTGTACCTGGACTTAATTCCAAAGAACAAGCAGAATGGCAGTGCATGACAATGAGGAAGAGCTAAGCACCTTGCAGTGTGTGCCCTTGAGACAATCACAGACCTGGAATAGCAGAGCTCTCCCACTCCTGAGTCTTGAGAAACAAGAACAGGGATAAGTCACCAGACCTGGAAGGAAAATTCTGTAGACAGGACAACCATACTAGGAGTGGGGTCCTTCCAACTAAAACACTGCCATCCCCTAAGGCCTCACAGAAAGGGGCCAGAGGCATATTTCCCAAACCTCACTTTCCAGCCTCTTTCTAATCTCCTATCCAGGCCAAGCCTCTCATTTGCTGAATCTAAACGAAATCAGAGGGCTCGGGAGCCTGTGGTATGACTCACCCTAGAGAGGAGAGGAGGGTGAGGGTGTACCTGGAGGGATACATGAAGATTTCGGGGGGAACTGAATGAGTAGGAACTAACCTAGTCTCAATACTACAAATTTGTGTGACCATTCTTCCTTCCACAATCATATATGTCCCCTATCTTCAAACCATCTCAGAAAAATCTCTTATGCAAGCATCATCTCCATTCATAAAGATGAAGCTAGTCTGACTAAAGAAAAGAACAAGCTATAAAAAGAAAGTGGAAATGCTAAGGCAGGAAACACAGGTATACCTGTTACTGCAAACACGTTCATTTAAAATGGACCCCTTATTTATTCTACTTTCAGTGGTGTCTGGCTCACAGATCACACTCAGTGTACTCTGGGACAGATGAGGTGAACCTTCATCTCAAATAATGGTTGGAATGGATGGAAAATACAGGAGTCTAGATTAGGCTCATTTATTCATCTGGGGTTCAACCTTTCTTTTGACCTTTTGGCATCCAGGCATTAATCTAAAGCAGAAAGGAGCAGAAAGAGTTTATTTCAGTTTTATTTGCTGGTGTCTCCTTAAAGTAACGTCTGCAGTTGTCATGTTGAGAAGAAATTGGTTTGGGTCAGTTCTGACTTGGAAAGGACAGAGTATACAGGTAGAGTGAGAATTTATGACATCTGAAAGTTGGGCATAAGGGGTTTCATGGAGATTACCCAAAGCAAGGGTTATAAGAGGTTTACATGGGTTGTATAGTCTATCTCTCTGCCTCTGGAAGAATAAGTTACTGTAACTGCACTGATCTTGAACTAAGTATCCAAAAATTTCTAGATGGCATGGCCAGCAGAATTAGGTGGTGACATGGGGTAAGTATCAGAGACTTTCAAATGGCATTTCTTTGAGTTTTCCCTTACAAAGGATCAACAAATCCTGTCCCCTCAAATTCAATAATACTCTTTTTATCTGTCCTTATCACAGTGCTGGATACATAGTAAGAAATCAATACGTTCTTTTTTGTTTGATTAAAATTTGCCAATGTACAAACACAATTCTCTGTCAATATTTATTCAACAAATATATATTAATTCCTACAAATATATATTAATTCCTGTGCCAAGTCCAGCACTAGAGATAATGAAAAAAAATAAACATGGTCTCTACTCTCAAGGGGCTTGCATTCTAGTGGGGGAACCTGGTGTTAATTAAATAATCATGCAAATAAATACATAATCACAAACTGTGATACAAGCCATGAAAGAAAACTAGAAACTTTAAGTGGTTTTAACAGGAGCATGTAATTGGTTCTAAAGATCAAGAATATCTTCTCCAAGGAAGTGATGTTTCAGCTAAGATGTGAAGGTAAGTAGGAATGAACTCCTTGAAGGAAAGGAGTGTTCCAGACTAAACCAGACTAAACAAACACACAAAAAATCTGGAAGGATAGGTCTGAAGAAACAGGGTACATTCTAGGAGATGAGGAGCTCAAGAAGCAAAGAGGAGTAGTGTGAGATGAAGCCAGAGAGGTGGGCAGCAACTGGATCATAAAGAACTTTATGGTCACACTTTTTGCTTTTAGAGTCTTTCTACTAGAAGAGGGTCATGGTCTAAACTGTTTTTAAAAACATCACTTTGAGAAATGGATAGAGGACACACCAAAGGATGCTGTCCAGGGAAGAGATGATGTTAGTTTGGACTAGAGTGGTAGTGGCTAAAACAGAAGAAAGTGAAGAGATTCAAAAAATATTTAGAAATCTACATTGACAGGACTTGACAATTTATCAGATGTGTGCGTGTGTTTGCTTGTGTGTGGGATAATAAAGAGAGCTGTCAGGGATAACGGTCCTAGTTTCCTGCTTTGGTAGCTGAATGAATAGCAGTGTGATTTCTTGAGATAGCACTGGTGGATGATAAGATTTAGAGGAGATATCATGAGTTAAGTGTTTGGTATATTTACTCTGATGTGCCTTGGAACATCCAAGTACAGAGGCTGAAAAGGAAGTTGGAGCTCAATGGAAAGATCTGGCAAGGATTGGAAGAACTGTAAGTTGTCTTGCCCAACAACAATTCCCAACTCTTTTCTCTTTTGCCCACCTGTACTAAACAGGCTGGATAAGCAGCACTCTGTTTCTTTGTCTCTTCTGTATCTAGTGATGGTCATGTGACAAAGATCTGGTCAATGTGACATAAGATTGAGTTTGTTAAGGCATTGTCAGGAAAACTTTATTTCCTGGAACATGTATACCTTACCTCTGCCTTATTCTATCTCTTTGAATATGGATGTATTGGCTAGAGCTTCAGCAGCCATATTGTTTCCATGAGAGAAAATGCAGGACAGTCATAAAGACCTCAGCAATGATGTCATTGAACAGCTGAAACATGCCAGCAAAAACTACCTCCAGGCTTTATGAAACAAAAACAAAACTGTACTCATTTGAGTTACACCTTTTCTTATTACTTACAGAAAAAAATCATTTCTGACTGATATTGGTGGAGTTATAAATTTGACAATCATCAGCATACAGATGATGGATAGAGCCAGAAGCCACAAGTGTCTCCACACAAATCTGAGGAAATCCAACCAATAAAGTCTAGCTAAAAAACAAGAAGCAAGAACAGGGAACTAAGAAAGAGTGTCAAAACATGTAGGAAGAAAACCAGAAGAGTGTTTAAAACAAAGGAGATGTGTTTTAAGATCTTGGAAGATGGAAGAGGGTGTTATAAAAAGGAATGAATGGTCAATGCTGTAAGATGCTGCTCTTAGCTGACTCCTAAAATATCTACTGGACTTAGTGACATGTACGTCACTGGTGGCTGTGATGAGAGTCATCACAGTGGAATTAGTGGAGTGGGTTAAATGGAAAAAGTAGGCCAAGAAATTGAAATAAGAGGTATAAATAATTCTTTTGAGAGCTTGGGCTGGAAAAGAAGAAAGGGTGGCAGGGAAGTTGAGTGTAGTTGGGTTCTGTTTTGTTTTTCAAATGGGAAAGATTGGAGAAAGTTTAAATGTATGGGCATAGGATCATCCAGAACAGATAAGGAAACAGAAAAGAAAAAGGTTATTGATAGTATGAGATTCCCAAGAGGCTGAGGGCAATTGGAGATATCATAGCACATATAGAGGGATCAGTCTTAAAATGTCAAAAATACATACTCATAGAGTCAGGTAAAATCTGATCAATGAGATATCCTAAACATAGCCAAGCTCTTAGAAGTAATCACCATTGCTTTCTGGATGTACTGATTATATAATTTACAACATTAAAGAAAACACCTCCATGGAAATATGGAGAGCTCCTGTGGTGATCTGGGGATATTATGGAACAGAGAGAGCAAACCCACTCTGCAGCTGCTCCCGTGAGGTGACTTTTATTACGTGGTGGATATATCACATTATAGAATCTAGCTCTTAAATCTTACTTTGTATTTCCTTTGGTGGGTGTATCATGTTCTAGGATATAGTACCCAGTCTTACCACAGAGTAGTTAACAGTGTAGAATCTAACTTTCAGTCTTGGTGAGTATGATGATCAGTTGTGTATGTCAACTTAGGCAGGCTACTGTCTCCAGTTATTCAATCAAACACTAATCTAGGTGTTGCTGTGAAGATACTTTACAGACGTGATTAAAGTCCATAATCAGTTGACTTTAAGGGAGATTATCCTACACAATCTAGATGGACCTGATCTAATCACTTGAAAGACCCTGAGAGCAGAGTTCAGACTCCCCTGGATGAAGGAGAAATTCTGTCTGTGGGTGGCAGCTTCAGCTCATGCTCTACAGTTCCAGCCTGGCCTCCTGATAGCTTGCCCTATGGATTTCAGATTTGCCTAGCTAGCACCCACAATTGTGCAACCAATTTCTTGCAACAAATCTTTTAATACATAGCTTTTCTAAAAAAAAAAAGATATATATATATATATTTATTTATTTATTTATTTATTTATTTGAGAGAGAGAAAGGGGAGAAGGAGCAGAGGCAGAGGGAGAGAGAGAATCTCAAGCAGCCTCCATGCTGAGCAGAGCCCAGTGCAGGGCTCAATCCCAGGACTCCGAGATCATGACCTGAGCCGAAATCAAGGGTCAGTCCCTTAACGGACTGAACCACCTAGGTGCCCCAACATCTATCTTTTCTTTCCTGGTTCTCTTTCCTTGGTTGAACCCTAACTGATACAGCCCACAGTATTACAGAGAGCTTGTTTGTTAGAAACACCAAGGGTGGGCCTGACTCTCAAAGGCAGACCACTGAAATGGTTAACCGAAACACCAGAAATACTCAAAATCCAAGTGACTGGCACATTCTCCTTCCATAGCCACACAGACATGGAAGCAGGGACAGTTGAACACCAAACTACATTAGGCTGAGAGGGCCTATGCATCCATCTTGCTACAGACACCCCTCCTTGAGAGAAGAAGCTAAAATAAAGTCCCTTTGATAAAGCTCTCTCCCCACAGGGGTGTTAGGACAGCCATTAACAATATTTGCCTCCCTGACTTCCCTTTTTCTAATGGCTAAGTAATGCCATCTTATAGATAAGCTTCCTTTGCATATTTTGATACCAATATGTTCAATCCAATTCAATCTCACTGGCCTGGACCTCTTTCTGCCTACTTACAGTGGTCCCTGCACATCTCTCTGACCCCATTCTGTGTTGATGCGACAAACTAGCTCCCAGAAGGCGGTGATTTTCCCCTATTTTGTGAGAGCTCACCAAAAGCTTTTATGAAATTAGCACTGCCGTCCTGGACAAAGGGGTTGGGGCTATTGGGGGAATATGCTTTCATAGTCCAGAAAGTGGCAAAATAGACTGAGGCCCTCAGACTGACTGACCCATCATTCATCATCAAGAAACTAGTTAGATCCTTTACACAATCCGTATACTTACTTTTAACTTTCCTCTTTAATATCAGGGTTTACAACATGCCAATCTGTTTGCTGAAGGCCTTGTATACATTAGTTTCTGTAATCATTTTAATATTATGAGCTCATCCTCGTAGTGTAGACGAGAAGTCAGGACTCTTACACAAGTTGCCCAGTCAGGACTCTTACACAACTAGTAAGATGTGGGGATTGGGTCCAGGGCCAGGCCTGTCTAAACCCAAATCTGGTGCCCTCCCCCACAGCACTGTTTTCGTCTGTTCCTTTAGCAATTAACTATATCTACTGTGAGACCACATGGAATCAGAAAATCGTTTTCTTAATGCCAAGGCAGATTTCCTCCTGGTCTCCTTTGGAATCTGATATGCTTATGTTAAATACTGTTTTCATTTCTGGTCTCTCTTTTTCTGCAGTACATGATTACATGATGTTAAATCTATTTTTTTCTTTCTTGAGACGAAATGTAAATCAGTTCTCTCTAATTTCTCATATTCCTCTTTTTCCCCTATATCCTTTATTCACTCTCATACAAATTCAAAAGATGGTATGTGATGCTTTGAGTTTCAAGTCATTTATCAGCATCTAAATTTTTAAATTTTGAAAAAAATCACAATTTTGTTGCTATTTATTGACATTTTGCTTTAAAAATCGCTTTATAACTATAAAGCTCATTTATTCTATCTAAAGAAATTTCTCATACATTATTTTATATGATCCTTACAGTATCTTCAGGAACTCAGTAAGATAGATATTATTATTTTTCAGACCAAGAAACTGAAACATAAAGTTTAAGTAATTTTTCCTCTTCTGGCAAAATAGATTAGATATATGTAAGTTTACCCAGTAATACCTACTAAGGCTAACTTACTGAATCCATACAATTGAACACATGGAAACTTAATGGAGAAATCAAGTCATCCAATCACACAACAGTGAGAACAAACAAATAAAATTAGTGTGAATAGTCCCTAAAAGGAAAATGTTAATTCTTCAATTAGACCAATCTGCTCTTGGCTAAATCAGATAATACTAGCCCCAAATTGCCATAATTGAATTACTGAATTTGACCTTAATTCTTGGATTTTTCTGCATACTTTTGTGAAGGTAGGCATAGACGAAGAAGTAAGTTTAGTATGCATATATTTTTCAAAAAGTAGCTAGAAAACAAAACCAGGTAAAGGCATATTCTAAAATACCCCATAAGTTTCATTTTATTCCTTATGTTTCCTCCTTCTCTCTTCCCGCCTAACTAGCCCCCACAATACCACACACACTCATACACACTCTCTCACACACACATATCCGCATGCTCCATAAATAACTCAGCCGCTCTACAAGCACTAAAGGATATTAGAATAGCTCATTGACTTTCTTGGGTATGCTTTCCTCTCCTTGCCACTGAGTCTTCTTTGCTGATGAAAAGAAAAGACATTTATTTTTCCTCAGCCCCACCTACCGAGGGCTTTTATTTAAAAACACCGCTAAGGACACCAAGTGTCTAGGATAATCATGCACAGTTAACCACTAGCTGCACAACATTCAGATTTTAAAATAGCCATTTTCCAAGCAATTTGACTAAAATGTAATGCTTATGGGGGGCCTTCCAACTCTGTGCTGGTCTTTTTCATCCATTTAGGTGTAGACGTGAGCATATCTCTGAGGCAATGTGTCTTTGCGTGCTTGTGTGTGCCTGCTTTCTTAATAATGTGTGGATGGCATTATCAAGGTCACAAATCTACTTAACTTATTGTGATCCTTTATCTTGAATCTGCTTCAAAAACGAATTTTTAGGGTTTTTGACTTTGGAAATTAAAAAAAGAAGAGGAAGAAGCAGCAGCTAAAGAAGGAAGAAAGAAAAGAAGAGAGTAATGAAAGGGAAGTCACTATTACTTCAATCTGATCCGGATATCCAACCTTTAAAAAAAGAAGTGCTCAAACCCCAAACCCAACAACCAAGAAAAACTCCAAGAAAACAATAGACATTTTAAGCTGAAAGTGTTCCAGATCCCTCTGACAAAGAGCCTCCCGAGGATTACAATGCAGTCAATGTTGCTTTAATTAAATTTAATGCTGTGTGAAATGCACTCCAAGAAACTTTGATGAATGACTGGGGCAATTCACGGAGCTCACTAAAGGGCATCCAGCCCTTGCCGGGGTGTCAAGCCACGATGAATTGGTTAGTACAGGCATGTTTATAGACTGCCTCGGGAACCTTGTATCTGTGTGGTAATGTCAGAGATAATGTTATGATTCGCTGGACCTGAGGGGGCTTTGATGACACGGTTAATGAGATGTCCCAGAGAGCATCCCAGCAGGTTGTGCTCAGACCTCCCACATCAAACGAGGCAGGCTTGCCCCTCCAGAGCTGCTGCCCTCCAAATCCCTCAGCTGGCCTTTTCTTTCCTTAGGGTCTTTCCTCGCTTTTCTTTTTTCTTTTTTTTTTTTTTAGCTCTCTCTCTTTTTGTTTTTTTGTTTTGTTTTGTTTTGTTTTGCTTCTTAGTCAACATTCACTTTGTCTGGCTGTTGAAATTCAAAAGTTGTTAGTTTTTAATTTGGCTTCTTGTTGACCTGACAGTGAACAAAAGATTTTCTGGGATTGTGTAGAAACTGGGAGGGAAAAAAGGACACCAGGAAAGGGTAAAGAAAAAAGAAAAAGGACCGTGGTCTAGAGAGATAACACAAAAACCACCCTACTAAAAATTAAAAAAAAATAAAGTAGCTTTGTTCTTGTGGACTTTGGTGATATGATTTTGTCATATGGTTGGAGGTTATAATAAGAGAACTGAAACTTCATTTGCTTTACTCAAGTCTAAAAGAAAAAAATTCAGAAAATCCATTGATAAAAATGGAAAATTTGTTAGCCCAGGCAAGCACATAAGCAAGTAATTCATTTATGATTATAAGGGACACAGTTGTATTTCTAACAATTTTTCTCCTCATTATAGTCCGTGGGTGGAAAAAAATCCTGCTGGGAATTGAAGAAAGTAATGGTGGCTGGTAAATAAACATGCTTGGAATATATCTATCTCTGCAAAAGTCCCCAGACAGGAAATGAACAGACAGTATTACCTCATTAAAGAGGATATGCATAGCATTGAAGGGGTAACAGAACTATATCAAATAACCTTTCCTGAGAAAGAAAATTGTTTTGTTTATTTTATACTTTAAAGGAATTCCAAAATATTTGCCTGTCTAAATGTAGCCAAATATTTCCTCCTTGGGGAGAAAGCAGTCTTTTTTATTAATATTTTAATATTTTTTCATAGAAGAACAGAGCAAAACTATGACTCTAACCTCTAAATTTCATAAATATACTTGCTACTACCACTTTTCTTATTTCTACAGAAATCATTTGAAAATTCCTAAGAAAAACAAACAGAAGTATTTCACTTTTTTCTATTGTACTCTTCCTTAAATTTTTCTAAGTACTATTGAAATATTCTTCATTTTTATTGCTAAAGCGTGATTGATCCAGATAGAAAGCCTCTTACGGTAAGTGACATTTATTTAAAAATATACTTGCTTTTGCCTAATAACACTATAATGAGTTTGAAATTAAATCACAGGAACAAAAGTGCTACACATGGTTTGCTTGGCTGTTTGCTAAACAGAATGGAAAAGAAGCAAGAACCTAATCTATTTTAAAATAAGTCTAGCTCCAAGATGGTGTGATGAAATAATCTTTATACTCATTAAGGATCAATTAGTATTTCCTGTCACTGGAATCTTTCTCACAATTCTAATATAAAGGGCAGAAGATCTCAGCCAGGTAAGAACTTTATATCTCACTTGTAAGCTGAAGAGAGTTATGTTTTAGGTGAAATGGTATTATTTATTACAACAAAGTTGAAGTACGGGTTGATAAAAGAAGAAACAACAACTACTTGGCAGTTGATTCAGTAAAGAAAATGATTTCAAATTATTAAATATTCCTTAAAATGGAGAGGAATAATTAAATTTAAGTGATGAAAAGGGAGGAATATTTAATAGAACTGGAGGTAAATGTGATGTCTCTGTTCTTTGTGTCTCTGTAAAGTGCATTTGCTTGTTTATACACCTATGCCAGGCTCAAAGTTCTAACAACAGACAAACTACCTGTGTGGTTAACTCAGCATAGAGTATCAGGCAGTGTCAGACAGGGCTCTTTCTTTTGCAAGTGACCAAAACCCAACTCAACTGGTTTAAATATACTTTGAAAAAAGGAAATGTATTGGCTTATATTAGTGGAAAGTCTAGAGAGGTAGGTGCCATCAGGTAGGGCTGCATTCGGATTTCAAGCAGTATCCTCAGAACTAGCTCTCTCTGCTGTCCTCTACCTATTTTATGGATTCCATCTGTAATTCCACATGATCACAAGAAACCTGCAATTGTTACTGCCTCATATTTTTTCAGGTTCAAGTCAAATGGAGAGTCAGACCTGAGATTCACTTTGACTTCATGGGTTTACACCATGGGCCCACCCCTGAGCTTACTGCCAATCCCAGAATCTGGTACATTAATTGACTTAGGGCTGGATCACAAGCACCACCTCTGGAGCCTGGAGCAGCATCCCACACGGAGTACCTGGACTAAAAATAGGGGGAGTACATACCCCAATAAAGAATTACACTCTGCTGCTGGAATAAGGGGAGTTCTGTGATAAAGAAGCAAATAAAAATTGACTCCAGTGTGCCATATCTCACCATTCTTGCAATAAATATTCCACCCTTTCACAATTTGAGAAGTCCACCCATGTAGGTTTGGAATGAAAATAAAAAAAGATAAAGAGGCTATGTCTCCTTAAAATGGAGTTAGGAGAGAGTACCGACTGTTTAATATGTTTAATACCTAAGTACAATTGTACAAATATTCCTTGCAATTACAAAGAACATCAAAAGTGGGAAAGGAAGCACCTGGTGATGTTGCTATCACAGGAAAATCTAGGTTTACCTCATCAGTCCAATTTTGTGCATTTTCTTTTGAGTTTTAGGTGGGTAAAGCCACAAGGAAGAACAGAACCTGGTAGATGGGCCTAGATCCTACTAGGGCAGGCAGCTGGACTGGAAGAGAAGGAAGAGTGTGGCCAGGCAAATGGTAGGGCACCAGGGCAGTTACATCTCTGAAGCACCACCAAGTGACTCTATAATGCAGCTTGCACCCGTGGTGAAGGCCAAAAGAAATCACAGGCACAGTTGGAGCAGGGTAAAACAAAGCCTCATGTACCACATGAGGAGACAGCATGCAGTGTATTATAAAGCATATGCTATAAATCCACAAAGTTCAAGCGTTTTCTGGATTGGGATCAAGACCAGGAAGGTCTTTAACTCTAAAAAATGAAGTTTAATTAGTTGCAAAAGAAGGTCAAGTTTAAAAACACTTAGCAATGACTAGACAGAGGCATTGGTCTGAGACTTGGTAGCGTACTCATTTACATCTAGCTTCAGATAATACTTTTGTAAATGTTACTACAGAAACAAGATAGCAATTGTTTATTAAAATGATGAAAATTGTGAATTGTAGTGATTTTTTTTTAAAAATAGAATTGGTTAGATTATGTTTATTCATCACATATCTCTCTCTGATAGCAGGTACGCAAGAGCAGACAAAGGACCCTGTAGAAAGTAAACAGCCTCAGGAGAACAGGCATTACAAATTCAGTGCTAATTCAGCAGCCGTAAATTGTCACAAGTTTATCCACTATGCTACTAGTTTTAGTTGCCCTGCCTTTCTTAACTTTCTAGACCCTCTATGAACAGATTTCACATTTTGTGGTTTAATACCAAAAGATTCTATTCTTCACAATAATAAAAAAGATATATGAAGTATAATAATAATTACATATTATTCTAACATAATAATCATTATATCTCATTATAAATGAGATAGCTTATAGTCCTTCACAAAGAACCTAACACAGGGAGTGAGTCACTTAGCAGGTGACTTGTTCTGGCTGATTGCCCACCCTGCAATATTAGGGGTCTTCCGAATGTGTGAGTTGGTGACAAATATAAATATATCTATCCTAGAAACATCTGAAAAATTTCATAAATTAACTCCACAATTTTACTGTAAACTCCTGAAGGCACAAACTTATATCATACTTATGGTTTCCTCAAAGTTAAACACCAGAAAATACATAGATTGAGAGCACTGGGGTAAAAAAATAAAAATAAAAATAGAAAGATGAGAACTTTTCCTTAAAAAAAAAATAGAAAGGTGAGAACTTGGGAGTTTCTGAAAACAGGTATTTTGACACGCAGTTCCAAAAACGTATAAATCACTCGGTTATCTTAGGTTGGTACAGGATAATATTATGGGTAGATTTCAGAGTACAGGTCTTTCACCTCCTTGGTTAAGTTTATTCTAGGAATTTAATCTTTTTGGTGCAATTATGAATGGAATTGCTTTCTTAATTTCTCTTTCTGCTTTGTTAACAGTGCATAGTAACACTACCAATGTCTGGGTATTAATTTTGTATCCTGCAAACTTACTGAATTCATTTATTATTTCTAATAGTTTTTTGGTGGAGTCTTTAGAGTTTTCTATGTGTAGTATGTTATCTGCACTACTGAAAGTTTTACTTCTTCCTTACCAATATGGATGCCTCATTTCTTTTTCTTGACTGCTGTGGCTAGGACTTCCAGTACTATGTTGAATAAAAGTGGCAAGAGTGGACATTCTTGTCTTGTTCCTGATCTTAAAGGAAAAGGTCTCAGTTTTTCATCATTGAATATGATGTTAGCTGTGAATTTTTGACATATGGCTTTTATTATGTTGAGGTATGTTCCCCCTAAACCCACTTTGTTGAGAGTTTTTGTCATAAATGTATGTTGAACTTCGTCAAGTGATTTTCTGCATCTATTGAAATGATTGTATGATTTCTATCCTCTATTTTATTGATGTGGTATATCACGTTGATTGAATTGCAAATATTGAACCATCCTTACATCCCTAGATTAAATCCTACTTGATCATGGTGTACAATACCTTTAATGTATTGTTGAATGTGATTTGATAATATTTTGTTGAGGATTTTTGCATCTATATTCATCAGGGATATTGACTTGTAGTGTGTTGGGTTTGTTCTTTTTGTTTTGTTTTGTTTTTTGGGTTTTTTTTGTTTCATTTTGTTTTGTTGGTGTGTTTGCCTGGTTTTGGTATCCGAGTAATGCTGGCTTCAAAGAATATATTTAAAGACTTTCTTTCCTCTTTTATTTTTTAGAATAGTTTGAAAAGAATAGGAAGAATAGATATTGATAAGTGTCCGTACTATCCAAATCAATCTACAGATTCAATGAAATCTACATTAAAATGCCAAGAGCATTTTTCATAAAACTAGAATAAATAATACTAAAATTTGCATGGAACTATGGAAGACTCCAAATAGCCAAACCAATCTTGGGAAAGGAAAACAAAGCTGGAGGTATTAGAATTCCAGAATTTAAGATGTACTACAAAACTACAGTAATCAAAACAGTATGGCACTGGCACAAAAATAGACACATAGATCAATAGAACAGAAGAGACAGCCCAGAAATAAACTCACACTTATATGGTCAATTAATCTATGACAAGAGAGGCAAAAATATAAAATGGAAAAAAGAGAGTCTCTTCAACAAATGGTGCTGGGGAAACTGGACAACTACATGCAAAAGAATGAACCTGGACCACTCTCTAACGCCATTTACAACAATAAACTCCAAATGGTTTAAAGACCTAAACATGAGACCTGAAATCATAAAAGTACTAAAGGAGAACATATGCAGTAATTTCTCTGACATTGGTCATAGCAATATTTTTCTAGGTATGTCTCCTAAGGCAAGAGAAACAAAAGCAAAAATAAACTATGGGGACTACATCAAAATAAAAAGTTTTTGCCCAGCAAAGGAAACCATCAACAAAACAAAAGGCAATCTATTGAATGGGAAAAAATATTTGTAAATGATATATATATCATATATATATATGATATATATAGTAAGGGGGTAATATCCAAAATACATAAAGAACTCATACAACTCAACACCAAAAACAAGCAAACAAAACAAGCAATCCAATTTAAAGAATGGGCAGAGGACCTGAATAGATATTTTTCTAAAGAAGACATACAGATGACCAACAGACACTGAAAAGATGCTCAACATCACTAATCATCAGGGAAATGTAAATAAAAACCACAAAGAGATACCACCTCATACCTGTCAGAATAGCTAGAATCAAAATAACAAGTAGGCAAGGATGTGCAGAAAAAGGAACTGTCATAAACTATTGTGAGCAGTGATGGGGAAGAGGTAATTGGTGAAAGAAGAACCAGACAGGTAGACCAAAAAAAAAAAAAAAAAGTTAGAGAGGTTTCACTTTCTACGCAAAGATACTTAGTATTTTATATAGCTTCAACAGGAACCACTGATGAAATTTTAGGAGAGAAAAAAGCAAATGATTTTCTGGGAAAAGAATGGAGCAGGGGGGCGCCTGGGTGGCTCAGTCGTTAAGTGTCTGCCTTCGGCTCGGGGTGTGATCCCAGAGTCCTGGGATCCCAGAGTCCTCCACTGGGAGCCTGCTTCTTCCTCTCCCACTCCCCCTGCCTGTGTTCCCTCTCTCGCTGTCTGTCTCTCTCTCTGTCAAATAAATAAAAATGAAATCTTTATATTTTAATAATAATTTTTTATTATATTATGTTAGTCACCATACAGTACATCCCTAGTTGTTGATGTAAAGTTCCATGACTCATTAAAAAATGAAATCTTAAAAAAAAAAAAGAATGGAGCAGGAACAGGAAGGAGGAAGACCACAGGCAGGGCATTGGTGAGTGGGCCTTTGTCATAACTCAGGTTGCACATGATAAAGACCTGACCAAGGGCAAAGGCAGTAGGATGGAGGAGAGGTGATGGACACAACAGATAAGTATTAAAGTTTCTAAAAAATTGTTATCACCATGTAAGATTTTTTTTTAACCAAACAAAATCTTGTGATTTTATATGGAAACATAGCAGGTCTGTTTTTTTAAAGTGGAGCCCTGCCCTCCACCTTCCATTCACCCTGCTGGGCATAATTTGAAAATCACTGTGGAACATCATGCTTTGGTGATGGTCTGAATGTGGGCCTGGGTGAGTGAATGTGACCAGGCAGGATTCTGGGTTTCCTGATGTAGGCAACTTGGTAGATGTGGTGCTCTTCCACATGGAAGGGATGCAGGAAGAGCGAAAGAACATGCCCAGTTCTTCCTGCCAAACCCCACCTCTTTGTCCCCACTTTGTTCTTTGTTTAATCTTCCTACTGAGATCTTACAATGAAAACTGCTACCAGAGCAGGAGCTTTGGGCCAGATAAGGTGAGGTTACAAATGAAGTCTAATGACCTCAAAGTTAAAAAACTAACACTAACAATAATTAAAGGTGATTCTGCTCACCATTTTTTCTGGAAGTAACAAAAACCCTAATGGTCAAAGATCAATTCTTATTTTTATATAATTAGTTACCTGTAATGGTTTAAATTTCGTTTTTGAGCTAAGTGCTAATGACAGTAATTATCACGGGGAGGGGGTGTGTATGTGTATGTATGATGTGTACTAGGTAAAATTTTTATATGAAATAAATTTATTCAGTATAAATTTTATACATATAACTAAAGGTTTGTATATATAACTAAAGGCTTAGATTTTATTCATTAAATCATTTATTCATCACATGCTTACTAAATGCTTACCATGTACCAGAGATAAAGCAGTGGAAGAAAAGCAGGTCTATTCTCTTCTCTCATGGAGTTTACATTCTAGTGAGTTGAAAGCAATCCATTTCTTGACTATACTTCAAGGATAAGGTCTGCTAGAAAATGGAAGCCCATTATCCACTCTACCATTCCAATCTGGCAGTACTTGATTCAGTGTTATAACTTGCAGCAACATGATAGGGATCACAGAGGCCATAAGAGTTGGGCAGTGACACAAGAGAGATGGAGTAATTTGGGCTTCATGTTTCTCATCAGCACTGTTTTGCACTTTGGATCAAATCTTGATATGGATTGTCAGCCTCTCTTCAATGTCAAAAAAGTAATACAGGCTTCAGTTTTATGGAAACTTGGGATGTTGGGCAGGTAAATGATTAGTAACTTTAGCTACAGGGAGACTGAGTGACAGTGAGAGCGACAGGGAAATTGCCTCCCACCAGGCTGTGTTTCATACAGAAACACATGGAGTTGCACACTACCTCTCTCTCTTTCTTTCCCAGCTGCCTTAAGATCTGTACACACATTCTGTCCCTTTTTGCCTTTCTTCATCTTTGTTTAAGGATGACATAGAACTAGGCATTAAAGCCAAAATGGGCTGCAGATTCCATCCCTGGTAATGCTCTTCTCTTAAATGTGTAGGGCTTTATCCTATTTAAATAGTCAGTAGAATTTCTGAGTACTTATTGAACTTTCTTTTTCTTTACCTAGATAGCTTAAATCCCTCATTTATCCATTTCATCCAAGTCTTTGAAATCTGCCAAGTCACTTTGCTATTTCTTACTCAAGATTACCATTTTCTATACTCTTGATCACTTCATTTTTCTGCTAAAAAATAAAAATAAAAAACTCTTATCTATCACACTCCTTGGCAGACATTAAAGATTCTCTAGTGTCAGCATCCAATTTTCCTTTCTAGTCAAATCTTTGTGCCCCTCCAAGTCCTTTCTATGGCAGTAAGTCATGCACCTCTTCTCTTGCTCACATTGTTAATGTGATTCAGAATGCCCCTTGTTTGACTTTCAACTGCCAAAATAACTGCAGCTACGGCGAGGATACCCCACGTTATCTCTGGACTTGAAGTTTCTCAAGTAGATAAGAAACCATTCGTCCTATTTAACTCAGTTAATACACTTCATTTTCCCATAAAATTTCTTTCTTCAAACAAAAGCCTTATTTCAGAGTTCCAGATTTATGCTTCTTTAAATGTCATTAGTGTCATGCTTTTAATGTTGGCACAGATAAAATCAAGTCTAGTTTCATTCTTAGATCTTGATAATCATTTCTGGTAATGATTTTTACATGAAATCATACACTGTTTGAATGGAGTTGTGGAGTCCAACCCATGCAGAATGAACAAAATATAGGAAGCCTAAATTGACATTTATGGGTGTGAAATTGTGAAACATAAAATGAGTTAGTGAATTTGGTCTCCCTGAGGAAATAGCAGGTATCTCTTTAAAGATCTTGAATATCAGAGGGAACTGAATTTAGATCATTGTCCCAAGAATCTCCATAAAGACTGAGTGCTTCTCTGAATTCTCTGAGTATGATGAAACTCTAGGGAGCCCAGAACAGTGCTTGACACATAGAAGGTACACTATAAATACTTGTTGACAGATTTTCATGAACTCAGAAACAGGAAAACAAGGTCATTGCAATACTGAACAAAACAGGAAGAATTCAGGACATGATTTAAAATGTTCTCTCTGCAGAAAAGTATCTTGACCACCTGGAATTTCACCAGAATTACCTCCATAAAAATATGCCACCTCCTTTTCCCTTTATATTTTCCACAGCTCCTAGCATGATGCTGATCAGGCAAGTATACAGGTAAATATCTGATACAGAGTTTCCATGTGCTTCAGAGTGTGAAATAAAGGCCTAGGTTTATTGATATATTCCTTTGAGTCTTAGGAAATGGTGCCTCCTCAAGCATGCCCTATTGAAAGTCAAGCAGCTTTTTAAACTATCATAACTCAGGAGGAAGGAGGCAGCGGTACTTATGACAGTGGCTAAGAGCAGAACCCCCCAGAAATAAGATACAAGATAGGCACCTTGTGAAGATTGCATGAGGGAAGGAGAGGGGCTTGAAATAAGGCCTGCTTTGACTGGTGGTTATATTACACCGCAATGGTGAAGGAGACCCTATCTTTCTTTTTGCTCCTTCCCCTATCTTTCTTTTTGCTCAACATTTCCTTACCTCCTCCTCTTGCCTCAGGCAAAGCAGCACTTGGAAAAATCTCTTTGATGGACATCTTCCCTTTGCTCCTCTTTATCCTCTTTTGATTCTACTTTTCTTTACTGTGCTCTGTGTCCCGGGAGGCTAGCTTCTGTTGAGTATACCACCGGAGAACATGGGCAGCAAACCAGAAGAAGAAAATAGAATGAGGTCTGGGTATTTATTCTCTTGGTTTTCACTCTCTGAAGTTGTTGAAGGTGGAACTAGACCTAAACTCCATAGTCCCTGGCATCTGGTTTCTTGTTTTCTCTTCCTCTCCCTCCATCTTTTTATTCTGGTAAGTGCTCCCTTCCCTTGCCCTTCAGGTCTTGGGATGTAAGTACCCCCACACACACCATATTGTATCCCTCACTTGGGATGTAAGTGCCTGGAGTGGAGCATTAGCCCTTGTGATTTCCCAAATTCTTAACCACACTTTTAAAAATATGCCTTTTATTAAACTCATATTAAATTACCCAGTCTGAGTATGCCATCTATTTTCTACTAAAAGCCTGACTGACTTAACTTCTTATCTTATAAGGAGACTCATCTGAAGTCATGTGTATTCCCAAAGAGGTAAACATTTGATTTGGGAGCTCCGTAGGAACATTTTATTATAAAAGACTCACTTTTTGGTAGCTATAGACAAAAATATTCTGAAGACCTATTTACAAATGTAATCCTTTGAAAATTCCAATTCCATAGGGCACATTAATTGTGCTCATTAGGTATAAAGGATGAAGTGGGTTTCTTCTTACTCCTTAATCAAACTATTATTAAATATTTCTCTCCAAATACATATCAATTTTTTTCTTCAATGCCTGCTAAAGACTCTAAGTCAATATCTTATGGAAAAAAACCTCTAAAGAGCCAAAACATTATTTTTCAGACTGCCTGGCTTCTCCACATTTAAAAGAAAGAAATTAGAGGGGCACCTGGATGGCTTAGTTGGTTAAGCATCCGACTCGGTTTCAGCTCAGGTCCTGAGATCAAGCTCCACATTGGTCTCTGTACTCAGTTCAGAGTCTACTCGTACCTCATCTCTCTCTCTCTCTCTCATAAATAAATAAAATCTTTTTTAAAAAAAAAAGAAAGAAATCAGATTGCGCCAATTAAATGACTTCAATAAGCTCACTGTTTTTCAATGCTGAAGTGGTATGCGATTTCTGGAGTAGAGCAGGATATATATTCCATTTCTCTAGCAAGACTCACTACTTCATCATCATTTTCAAATAATATAGTAGCAGAGCCTTTTAAAACAGAGGAAATGAAATAAAGGATTTGCTGGGGCATAAATAATCATGCCCCCAAATGTGGCTAGACCAGCTAACAGCTGGGCTCATGCCAAACACAGGAAATCAAAACCAAGAGAAAAGCACCATTACAGAGCACAAATTTTGACTTCAAATTGATGACATTATAATTTTTTCTTCCTCAATGACAGAGTAGATCAGGCGAATTCTCTGAACTTCCATTTGATGTTTAAAATACCTAATCCCCTCCCAAATCAGATAAGAAGATCTTCAAATTATGAGAGTCTGACAATGGGCTAAGTCAAGAGCCAAGAGCAGCCTTTCAGAGTTTTCCTTTGAAGCTGGGAGGAAGCAAAAGGTTTGTTAGTGAAGGTTCATGTACAGCCCCCAGAATGGCTCCTACTTCACACTCTAGTTTTGCCAGGGTTCAGGGATTCAGATTTGTTAGCTTTATTTTGGAAGAACTATACATTCTTGTATAATGATTTAGGCCTAGGGGTTCTGGACTGAGACTAGCTGGATTCAAGTGTCGACATCACTTATTTCTATGTGACCAATTATTTCCTTAGTTTCCTATCTGTAAAATTAGGATAAAAATGATGCCTAAACCTTAGGATTGTCATAATTAAATGAGATAATGCACTTATTCATTAAAGTTATTAAATTAAAATTTATTGAAAGTACAAAATAAATTAATACCTAAAGTGCTTTTAGAACTGAGTCTGGCACATGGTAAATGCTCAATAAATGTGAGCTGTTTATCATTATCATCATGGTATGAAATATTCAGCATTTTGCTAAGTGGTTTGAAATATTAACTATTTTTATCATTATCTTTCCAGATTTTGCTCTTCTAGCCATATTACATGTTTATCAATAAACTGTCATAATAATATTTTCCACTAATTCCTTTTTCATGAGAGCATATACTCAGCAATAATGAACAACTTGACAATAACTATTGTTTTTTTATCCAAGTGGAAATGTTCAGCTCATCTCTTGATTTTTCAGGAGGAGAAAATGAGGGCATCATAAAAGAGATATGTGTGGGATAGGTTTCCCAAAAAAACTGTTTTCATATCCTCCTTCTTGTTTTTTGTTTTTTTTTCCTTTCTGAAGCATTTGCTTTTGGCAAGCAATGTTTCACTCCAGTTATTCAAATGATAAGTATTTCTAAATAGCCTTCTACACTATACATATGGAACAGAGCAATTTAAAAAAATAAGTGCCAAAATTTATAATTCAAAGAGATTTTAGATCATTACTCAAAAGGTGGGATATATCTGCCATTACCCCCATCACCCACACACTCTCACCCATGACAGACATTGCAGAGCCTCAGAATTCATTTCAACACAGCACACTGGATAACTGCTTTTAATGAGTAATAAGTTAAAACCTAATGGACAAAATATATAATATGCCCCCCCAAAAAAAGATCACAATGCACCTAAATAGTAGCAGAGTTAAATCTAGCGCTCAGTATTTCCAGATGTGGAAATCCATGTTTACAACTCAGTGAATGAAAATGTGATTAGAAACAAATTTCATGAAACTCTGAAGATATTTCTATCTTCCAAAGCAAATTGCATAAAGAAAGAAGCTTTAGTCACATGTCATGTGAAGTTTGCTTTGGCCCTTTGTCTCTACAGAAATCTGAGAATGGCTTTAAAATCTGTAATTTTACTTACTTCATATCCCATTTTAGCTTTCATGAAATATCAGCCAGACCCTTAACAATCCACAGGAAGATTTGTTCTGTGTCAGAAATGGAGTTGACTGATGAGCTAGAGGCGTATTTTTGTCTTCAGTGTTGCCAATGGTAATGTCAGTGAAATAATTTTCACACTTGCCAGGCTCCCTGAGCTTGCCTATACCACCATGGGGCCTCTTGGAGAGTCTCAATCAGTATTTCCCCTGCAAGTTCTGTCCTGGGTGCTTCAATTTTCACTTGGCTATGCTGAAAGGTCTAGCAAGTGTCATGTCTGCTGTTGCCTCAGGGTTCAGATTCAGGGAATGTTTCCTTAATTAACAGATGACATCAATCTGAAGTAAGTCCAACAGACTCTCTGGCAAGAAAACCAGTCAGTTTCAGGAAGGAACAATGTTAGAAGGTTGTGTAGTCATCAGATGTGATGCAGAGATGGCAAGAAAGGCAGGTGCTGCTCTATATAATGCAGAATCTCATTGGTTCTTGCCGTGAACAATGGCATCCCTTTCTGCTACCTCTCACAATACCAGACCTGATGTAGGAGTTGTGGGAGAGGGGATGGTAGAAAGGGAGTGTTGAATCCCATTCCCCTTCTTTTTTACAAGCCAGTGTGCTGCGTTCAGTTTGACTTTAATTTGCAGATGTTTTGTCACATGAAACCCAACTCTCCTTCCCCACTTCCCAGACAGGTGTGTTCACATCAACTAACTCTATTAGATTCTTTCTGTGGAGACTGGAAAGTTCTGTCTTACCTATCCCCTTCCTCCTTGTTGAGATGGTTAACAATCATAATAATTCTACCTTGCATTTACTAACCTTGACAGTGTTCAAGGGCCTCCAGATGAATGATCTCATTTGATTTCTCATGCTTTGCATATGAAGATGCTAATTGCTTATGAACTAACCATTAGAGGAAAAAAATTAGAACAAAAAGCTTAGAAAGACTAACATGAGGAAGGAGAAAAAGTAAGTACTATTTCAATTTGTCCCATATAGGCATGAGAATAAAGAGGGTACATCGATGCATACACATAATTCATTCCGTTAAGAATGAGTGTTAAAGATGATTCCCAAACACTTCTCCACTAAAGACCTTCTGTGAGCTTCACGTTTTTTTTAACAATTTTTATTTATTTATTTTTGCATTAGGAATATTTTATTTTATTTTATTTTATTTTTAATTTTATTATATTATGTTAATCACCATACAGTACATCCCCA